>NC_053028.1:214516453-214548838 GCF_003073215.2 Triticum urartu | reverse complement strand
ATGATAAGCGGTTTTCAGCAAGGTATTCTCTGCAAGCACTGAAATAATAGGTAACAGATAGTTTTGTGATAGGATAATTTGTAACGAGTAACAAGTAACAAAAGTAAATAAAGTGCAGCAAGGTGGCCCAATCCTTTTTGTAGTAAAGGACAAGCCTGGACAAACTCTTATATGATGTAAAGCGCTCCCGAGGACACATGGGAATATCGTCAAGCTAGTTTTCATCACGATCATATGATTCGCGTTCGGTACTTTGATAATTTGGTATGTGGGTGTACCGGTGCTTGGGTACTGTCCTTACTTGGACAAGCATCCCACTTATGATTAACCTCTATTGCAAGCATCCGCAACTACAACAAAAGTATTAAGGTAAACGTAACCATAGCATGAAACATATGGATCCAAATCAGCCCCTTATGAAGCAACGCATAAACTAGGGTTTAAGCTTCTGTCACTCTAGCAACCCATCATCTACTTATTACTTCCCAATGCCTTCCTCTAGGCCCAAATAATGGTGAAGTGTCATGTAGTCGACATTCACATAACACCACTAGAGGAGAGACAATATACATCTCATCAAAATATCGAACGAATACCAAATTCACATGACTACTAATAGCAAGACGTCTCCCATGTCCTCAGGAACAAACGTAACTACTCACAAAGCATACTCATGTTCATAATCAGAGGGGTATTAATATGCATATAGGATCTGAACATATGATCTTCCACCAAATAAACCAACTAGCATCAACTACAAGGAGTAATTAACACTACTAGCAACCCACAGGTACCAATCCCAGACTTGGAGACAAGAATTGGATACAAGAGATGAACTAGGGTTTTGAGAGGAGATTGTGCTGGTGAAGATGTTGATGGAGATTGCCCTCTCCCGATGAGAGGAGCGTTGGTGATGACGATGGCGATGATTTCCCCTCTCCTGGAGGGAAGTTTCCCCGGCAGAACAGCTCCGCCAGAGCCCTAGATTGGTTCTGCCAAGGTTCCGCCTCGTGGCGGCGGAGTCTCGTCTGGAAAGATGGCTTATGATTTTTTCCTCATCGAAAGACTCCATATAGCAGAAGATGGCCATCGGAGGGCCACCAGGTGGCCCACGAGGTAGGGGGCGCCTAGGGGGGTAGGGCGCGCCCCCCACCCTCGTGGGCAGGGTGTGCCCCCCTGGTGAACTTCTTGCGCTCGGTATTTTATATATATTCTGAAAACGTCTTCCGTGAAGTTTCAAGACTTTTGGAGCTGTGCAGAATAGGTCTCTAATATTTGCTCCTTTTCCAGCCCAGAATCTCAGCTGCCGGCATTCTCCCTCTTTATGTAAACCTTGTAAAATAAGAGAGAATAGGCATAAGTATTGTGACATAATGTGTAATAACAACCCATAATGCAATAAATATCGATATAAAAGCATGATGCAAAATGGACGTATCAATGGGCAACGATGTTATCTCTTTGACCCCGTAACAAACACTCCAGTTATTTTCTCTATGTATGGTGTAACATATCTCACATGTTAATGGAATAGTATTTGGCATGCTTTAGGATTTACAACAAATTATGTTGTTTTTTTACGGTTTTGCTTCAACTTTGCTAACTCCCTATGGCCTGGACAAAGACTGATAGTGATCATGTTTGTTCAAAGGCTAGAGCCTCCAATAAGCAATCCTAGTAATCAAGAGGATCTGAACAGTTCATTACTTTATTGTTTCCTAGTTGGGATTCATTTTTTGCTACACATCTTAAATCAGTAGTATGACTGATAAGTGCTAACCAAGGTAAGCATTCGAATTAATGTTTATTGTGTGTACACAAGCATCATTCATAAATGACAACTAAACCTTCAAAGGCCAAAAAGCCATAGCCATATATGAAGATGCAAACTTGTTCATACGATAGGCATGACAAAGTTCAAGATTAGAAGGTTGGATGGCTAAGTTGCCAAGGAACTAAAATGTCCCCATTGTTGTAAGTTGGATGTAAATGCAAGATAGGTTAGATGGTCATTGGATGATTAAAACTAAGAAAACTAAAACTGCAAAAAAATGGTAACAATAACAGCTTCTTTGGACTGTAGGAATAGGAAAAAACGCAGGATTGAGATGACATGTACCCTAGGATCCTACAAGATTTTGAAACATAGGATTCCTGCAGTAAGTGTCTTTGGATGGTGCATTACAATGCAACATAGGAATTCGGGGGGGGGGGGGTGAGAGAGAGTAGGGAGAGATAGAGTGAGATGCATTGTACTTTTCAAAGGAGGTTTGCCTATAGGATGGGGGCATAGGAAATTGGGAGACTCAATCCGGAATTTGGTAGACTCAATCCTATGATCCAAAGGATTCCATAGAAAAAAAATCCTTAGATTTGAATCCTCCAAAATTCCTTCAAAGAGGCCCTAACTGAATTATTCATTGGGCTGGGTGCAGCCACCGGGTTTTTTTTTTTTGAGGGGGTAGCCACCGGGTAAGTAGGGTGGGTCTGTTTAACTCGCAGGCCCGTTTAACCTAACCACACCTTTCTTTCGGCCCAGCAAGCCCAGGTTATCCACCCGGTCACGACGTATACTGTATACAAGCCCGAAACCTAAGCAGGCACACCAAAGGACAAGAGCGCAAAACCCCCACCACGGACCCTCGCCGTCGCTGTCTCCGTCTCCCATCTCGCCGGCGCTAGCTAGGGCACCGGTCGCCCTCCCCCTCCGACGATGTCGACGCCCTCTGATCCAGCGGCGTCCGCCCAGCCCCCCTCCACCGCGGCCACCTCCAGCAGCGGCCTCACCTTCAAGCTCCACCCCCTCGTCATCGTGAACGTCTCCGACCACTACACCCGCGTCAAGGCCCAGGCCTCCTTCCCCGCCGAGGCCCCGTCGCCGGGCAAGGCGCAGGCCTCCTGCTCCGCCGAAGGCTCCCCGGCCCCCGCGGAGCCGCCGAGAGTCTTCGGGTGCGTGATCGGGGTGCAGCGCGGCCGGACGGTCGAGATCTTCAACAGCTTCGAGCTCGTCCTCGACCCCGTCACCGGCACGCTCGAGCGCGCCTTCCTGGAGAAGAAGCTCGAGCTCTGTAAGCCGACGGCGAATCTCGTGTGTTTCTAGGGTTTGGTGACGCGTGTAGGAATATAATTTGGGGTTTGTGCGTGGTCTGATTGGTCCATGCTGCAATTGTGCCTCTTGCAGATAAGAAGGTGTTCCCTGAGTTCTATGTGTTGGGCTGGTACTCTACTGGGAGCGATGTGCAGGATACTGACATCCTAATCCACAAGGCTGTGAGTACTTACAATCCTTTTTTCAAGTTCCTAATCCTTGAGACGGACAATGTGCTTGTTTTTTTGCTAATTGTTACAAAAAAAAGTGCAATTGTGATTTGGTGTGATGTACTACTCTTGAACGTGGTTGGTTTTTTATTGCCGTGTGGAAAGAGGAGGTGGAAGAGGAGCAGAGAACATGATTTCTTGCATTCCTGTGCATAGAACGTTTTTGTTTTTTATTTGTTTAAAAGTGATTTACTGTTCGTCATTGCATTCCATCCATGTATGTATTTGTAAAATTGAGAAAATAAGTTGCGTAGTGCCTATGGAAGGCTGGGAGTTTTCTTGTTGTAGTAGCGTTATAATGGGTGGTAGAACAAATGATAGGTAATTATTGGTACCCATAAACCAAGACCCCGTTTTGCTTCTGATGAGGTTCAGTTTTGCTGTAGGATAAACTTAGACAATTTTGTTTTAGTCTTTTGTGCAGACTGCATATTACATCTGTTCTCAATCAAGCCTATACAACTGTTGCAAACTCTTAAGTCCACATGTATGGACCAGCATTACCTTTGAAACCAAATCAAGTTAACACTAGATGCAAAGTATTTTTCCAACATGTTTTATATCAAAATGGTGCACGCCCTATGTCATGGCTCGCAGCAACATACATTACTGCTACTCTCAAACTCTGGTACATTGCTGAGTTTTGTTCAACTGCATCACCAAATAAATAGAGACCATACTGGAAACCTGCTTTTGAGAGGAATATTGCTTTTCAATATGGATATGATCTGCTGTATGTAATATTCATTCGCCTCCATGTAACTTTGTTTTTCTATGATCCAGCTGATGGACATTAATGAAAGCCCTGTTTATCTTCTCTTGAATCCTGCAATCAACCACTCCCAGAAGGATCTACCTGTGACAATTTATGAGAGTGGTAGGTTAATCTGATCTACAATTTGTATTATCATTCAAGTGGTGCTATTGGCATGTCTTCTTTTTGGTTCTGCATAATTGGTTTATTTATGATGTGAACCAACCTTGGTTCATGTTGGAACAACTAACGCGCATAGGGTGGCAGATGGAATGGCTTCAAGGGGATTAGGTTTTTGGAAGGGGAAGATAGGAACATGTTGAAATGAGACTAATGAGTGGACAGTTGAATGGCTTCAAGGGGATTAGGGTTTTGGAAGAGAATTTACAGCTCTCCTGCTAACATAAAATAGAAATGAGACTAACGAGAGGACCAAGAGAGGTTTGGGAAATACCAAATATATGAGAGAAATATCTACCCAACCTCCCAAGACTTGAAAACTTGGAAGCAAACTCAACTCATCTTCTATCTCTTTGCTAATTCTCTGGGGGTACAGATGCCTACATCGGAAAGGCTCAACGAAATTACCTATGATACAACTCTTATTCCTTTCTTGACTGCACCCCTGTCAATCAACCCAATGTCTAACACACTATTATTAACATCATGCTTTATACTTCCTAATAATTGTCCTGGATAACGAGTTCTGGTAGTTATTGCTGGTGTTGGTTTCCTTGAGCCATACACCTGCCAAGCCATGAGTGCCATTTGCTGCTGTTGTGTGCACAAACCTGACTTACCCATGTCCACAATAGTATAACTTCATGGTTTTTGTTTATTTTTGGAAACAGGGCCATTGCCCTTGCTCAATTGATCATGAATCATGTTTTTTATGTTCGTTGTATTGAGCTTTGCTTTAGGGTGCACATCAACTATGCATGTAGTGTTTTTTAATATAAATAACAGTTTGTAGCCATCACTATTATAGTGTGGGTAGCCCTTAAGTTTCTCGCTTCTGATATTTCTGTAACTAGTTTGGAGTTTTTCATTGCGCTAATGCTCTTATCCTGTTCACTTTCCTGTCTTTGCTGCTAATTCTTTGTTTTTCACCTTTGTAAAATTCAAGAGTTGCATGTTATCGATGGGGGCCCCCAGCTCATCTTTGTCAAATCAAATTACACAATTGAGGTTGGTTTTTTTCCTTCTCTAATCTCTTTGGGTTGGTCTAGCTCTGAATTTATTTTTTTAGTTCTGATTTATTTTTATTAACACTTATTCACATTTACATTTGATTTAGACTGTAGAAGCAGAGAGGATATCTGTAGATCATGTTGCCCATCTGAAACCATCTGATGGTGGCTCTGCAGCAACTCAATGTAAGGATCCTTTTGTTCAACATCAATTTTAGCACCTTGGATAAGGTACCATTTTCGGTCAAAATACTAACAGACATGTTTGAGCAGTGGCTGCTCATCTTACAGGAATACACAGTGCCATCAAGATGCTCAATAGCAGGGTCCGTGTTATCCAGCAATACCTTGGTGCCATGCAAAAGGGTTTGTCTTTTGCCACTGATCTGATGTTCTAAATCTTTCTCCAAAATGTGGCTGTGTTTTATCCACGTGCTTTAAACATAGTCCCTCAATATTTATTCGCCAGAATTTGCAGCGTCTTCGAACTATTTGTGTAAGTACTTATCAATCACTAAGCCTCTTCCATCACCGCAGGTGATATTCCACTGGATAATTCACTCCTTAGGCAAGTCTCAAGCCTCGTAAGAAGACTACCAGCTATGGAATCGGAGAAATTCCAAGATGACTTCTTGACGGTAGGTTAACCTCCATTTTGTTGTGTTATTTAACTGATTAACTTCACCTTGCATCTTATGATACCATGATATTCTCTTTGTTTCCAGGAATACAATGATACCCTCCTCATGACTTACCTTGCAATGTTCACGAACTGTTCAAGGTATGCCTCGGCTTCTTTCATTAAACCTTCTGATAAGAAAGAATGTCGCATATAAAACAGCAGAGTAGAATAAATGGATTTACATCTACATTGAAGTTGTGTGTCAGATGCTCCTTTTGTGGACATCGTATTCCTCTGTATCCTCAAATCATATAATTTGATGTGCTTGCACCGATGTTGATGTTGGTATTGATGGAGCTCTTTGGTGACTTGCAGCACAATGAACGAGTTGGTCGAGAAGTTTAACACCACCTATGAGAGATCCCCTGCCAGGAGAGGAGGCCGAGGCGCTTTCATGTAGATGGGTCCTGCTGCCGCTGAGGTTTTGGTGCTGGTTATCCGTGCTGAGATTTTGAAAATAGTTATCATATCTAGACGCAATTTTTGCGTGCTATCAGTTAGGTGCTCTGTGTTCCGGCAGTATCCGAGACTTTTCAATCTTCTTATCCCCTCTGGGTTGGATCAGTGACACGACGTGCCTGGGATGATTGATTATCCTCTTGTCCCGAAGTTGACATGTAAAGTTCGGCTTAATAGATGTTGCTCAAGTTAACTCGTATCTCGGTCTTGTCCTGCCTTCTTTAAATTGGTTATATGCTTGCAGAATCTTGAAATCCTCAAACTGTGTCACTATTATTTGTTTTATTGAGAGGTACTTGGTACCGCATGTCCATGTATACACATGGCCCACCACTGCTTGAAACAAGGGTTTGAGTCCAATCCATCTTGGTTGGAGACATACGGAATTCGTTTCTTGGTAGTGTATCACAGCTCGCTAAGCATCCGATTAAGTTTTGCTCTCGTGGCTTAATCATCAACTGGGTGTGTCATCATCACGCAGAGAAGGGTCGTGGCACTGGTCGGTACAGTGCATGTGGCGCCGCCAGTCCTTCAGGGTGGGATGACAATTGAGAACGTTTTTTATAGCAAATTATATTGTCGTGAGGATGCCAATATTTTTTTTTACGAAAAACAGTACTGTAGCGGACCATGCTCGGCCAATGCAAATTACCATCAAAATTGTTCGCAAATGCCTCGCTTAGTAAAATTGCCATGCTTGCCCAACACAACTTACCATCAAAACAAAATCATTCGCAAATGCCATCCCTACTAGCGAAGTCATATCATTGGCACCGCTTCTTTGGTGTGCTGTGATGAACTGATGAGCGAGATTTTAACGGTTGTTTTCTTGTGGCTCGTAACAGCCTAATCCGTTGCTGACTGTATCCAGCTTTCCTCGCCCAAAAAATATAAAATAGAATTTGAAAGCTGCATTTATCTAAACTCCTAGACAGATCCATCCGTTCATTACAATACAACATGAGAAAACCAAAGTCATAAGATACCAGTACAACATGTGAGAAAACCAAAGTCATATAAGATACCAGTACAACATGTGAGAAAACCAAAGTCAAAAGAATTACAACATGTGAAAACCAAACGGTCCAAAGAATTGTGTGTTACATAATGGAACAGAGCATTACAACACCAACAGGAATGTCACAAAGAATGTTACATAATGCATATTACAGGGTGCGAACATCAGGATGGCACTGGTTCCTGCAACCCATCTCGCAGTTACTGCCACATATCGTCAGCCCTGGCTTCCGCTCCAGGATCTCTGCAACGGTCGGACTGCCCCCTCGACGCTCCAGCACGTTCTTCCCAACGCCGAGCCACCGCAGGCCTCGGAACAGCGGCGGGTCAACCAGCGGATCAAACAGCCTCAGGAAGTTGCGGGACAGCCTGGTACAGTAGGAGAGATCGAGCATTCTCAGGGTGCTTTTGCCAGAGCCATGCCGGTCCAAACCAAGAGTCTCGAGGCATGGATCGGTGATGAGGACGCAGTTTCGGAGGCACAGGCTGCTTATCCGCTCGCAGTTCTTGGCGATCAATGTGACGGCTCTACCCGATATCCTTGGTACGTTCCCAATGTCAAACGCGACCAAGGTTTTGTTGATGATGCCACTCCCACACAGCAATGAGGCTATGCCGTTGTTGGTGATCCTTCTGCAACTCCTCAAGCACAAGGAAGATATTGGGCAGCTCCCGTTACCGAGTGCTGACAGACCTGCATCGGTGATGTCAGCTCCGGCAAGGTCCAATAGTGTTAACTTGGAAAGCTGTGAGATGGAGGACAGGCCAGAGTCTGCAATGCTCCTGCAACCCGACAGATCAAGAACCTCCAAGTTGGTGCAGGATGAGAGAGATATTGCTGTCTCGCTGGTTAAGAGACCACAGGACAGCAATCTCACTTCCGTGATCTTTGTTGCTGCCTCATCAAGATCGAGGCACGTCAAGTCTGACAAACATGAGGCAGTACTGACCTCGAATTTCCTCAGGTCCTTGCAAGAGTGGAGAAGGGCTGCATATCCAGCATCTCTCACTTTAGAGAACCCACCAAGCCTAATGGTTTGGAGTTGCTTGCATCCTTCAGCAAGCATCAGTAGCCCAAAGTCGTTTACCCTTCTGAAGGTGGAAGAACAACCCTGCTTACCGCGTGTAAGAGATAAATGTGTCAAGTTCTGGCATAAGCCAAGCGCTTGCAGCCCAATATTGGTCAGATCATTGTCCAGATCTGCTTCACTTCCAGGGTTGTCTTCTAGGCAGAGCTCAAGTAAGTTTGAGAGACTTCTTGTGATGAAGGTAACAAGTTCATCCGTTATTATGTCCAGAACTAAAGACAGTGATTCTAGACTGTCACTGAAGGGTGTCTTCGCAGATGGGCTTATGGGAAAGAGTTTCTTTGCCTGCCAATTGGCCACAGGCATTAGCAATAGTACCTTGATGGTACCAGGTATAACAGGCACCAAAGAATCAAAATCAACAGAGCCTGGAGCTAGGAGAGGAAATTTCAGCGAAAGATTCTGCATTGATAGATTTGAAAAGACAGATTAGGCACAGGCACACAGCAACCAAATGAACTTATTCCAACAGCTAATTACTCAAAATCCATGGCTAATATTACTTAACCTTTTATATATATGCTTTAGTATTCAAAGGTTGTTTTTCTACTTAAACTGTACTCAAAAGCTACTAATCTAAAAAATCCAAACATGCAATATCGTGTTCATATGTGACAAAGACACCTCACCTCCAAGTAATCACATCCTTTGAACATGTGTGCTATGGACTTACGGCAGATCACAAAATGTTCACTGCCATTCAAGTTTGCCATCTCCAGTGTAATTGATCTGAATATAAATACAGTATGCTCAGACTTCCCACAATTTGGGTCAAGATGAAAACAAATCATTTTTTAGAGAACAGAAACATAACCAATTACTATGCCAGGTACAAATCAAATATCCCCAATGCCCATCCCACCTGGACAACAATAAACCTTACAATGCAATAATACTAGGCAACAGTTCGTAGCGCCTAATCCAATTTCTCAAGAAATATACTGTTCTGAAATTAGCCTCCATGGCTTAGTGCCAATGCTACTTCCACAACTAATACCATGGCCGCTTGGTTCCACTAGTCACAGTACCAGCTCATGCAGCTTAGATATATGTAGGCCGATATATCAGTTTTGGGGCTCTACCGATGTAAACATAATATATCATTTTCACATATCATCCGATGTGGACCGAAATATTGACCAATATTGCCGATATCTGACGCGATGTGCCCATTGATATAGACCGGTAGGTAAGTCAATGAACACAATTATTTATCACAAACCAGTGATTTGTTAAATGTATTTACAACTTCATCGTACTAGCAAAGTCATGCGTAATGTTTTTTTTAAGGTTAGTCATGCGTAATGTTTGTAGAAACACATATATAAGTTATTGTTTTTAATCTTAGAGTGAGGATTTTGTGAATATGTCTTAAATAGTTTCTTAATTAACAAGTTCATAAACTAGGAATCTAAATTTATTATGCTAGATCATTAACACCATACATTTTGTTTTCGCTGTAAAAATATTTTTGAGGAATATTGAAAAAAATTCCAGATATATTTTCTTCGATATATCTACATATCGTCCCATATACGACATCCGATATGTTCAAGCCCAGCCGATACAAACCCAATATATGATATGTTGAACCTTGATTGACACTGCTATTTGTTGACGAGGTTCAGCCAAAACCTACATCCCATGGGATCCCCTGATACTATCTGATATCCCAACAAACTCAATACCCACGAGAGACTCTGGTCAGAGACCACTCCCTCCATGAACCGCGCCGGAGTCCATCTTGATTCTCTCAGTTACACACAACACTGCCCCTTGGTACTTATTGAGGCCCTGGCTACTACGTGTTCTGACTCAAAATATGTTTTTTTAACCATATCAGCTAATACCACCACAAGTCCAACTGTAATCTAACCCGTAGCATAAGCAAACACGCAATTGCTGAAGAGGCATACCTCAAATTGGTGCACCTCTCGCCAATCACCACAAAGAGGTATGGGGAGAACGACGAGCACTTGAGCAGCGAGAGCTCGCGGAGGCTCTCCTTCGCAATAGCAGCGACCGCGGAGTCATTGAGTAGGCTGCAATTGATGGCGAGGCTGCGGAGCCTTCCATTACCGGCAAGAATCCTATTCGCGATAGCATTCGTCGGCGTAAACGCCTGCAACAGCGACCAAACCCCAGATTAAAGGGAGACCGTCTCTGGCGGTGGGCGGGGAGCGCGAGAGAGGGGGGAGCGACGAGGCTCACCGAGAGGTCTAGGGATGCGACGGAGGATAAGGCGGCACCGGCGGCGCCTCGGAGGGCGCGGCAGGATGCGGCGGCGGAGCAGGCGGCCTCTAGACCCACCCGGCCAACGACCTCCACCAGGAGCGCTTCGGGGAGGATGTCGACCAGGCCTCCTCCTCCGCTGCCGGAGGCCTCGCCGCCGCCCTGGCCGTCGCCGGCGGCGCGGGGCTTCTTCTCCATAGCTCCTTGCTTTCAGACCTAGAGTCAGATGCGCGGAGACCGTCCCTGGATATACCACCACGGCTCGCGGGCCCTCTGTGTTGGTATGACATGTGGGCCCTCTGCCGTCGTTCTATTTGGTTTTATTCTGCTACTGTTCTAAATGAGGAAATAAACCAATAAACCGGACCTGCTGTTCGTTCTTGGAAGAAAACGGTTAGGGCTAGGTATCTGAAATTTTCAAAACATTCTATGTGTGGTAGCTACTCAATACGTACGTTGCAAAATGCACGATGTTATGGGCATCGTCATGTTTTTTAGCATGCAAATATAAGTATACACGTGTCCACGGGGTTCCTAAATCTCATCTAAATGAATAAGATTTAACAATGTCTCATCTAAGTCGTGATCCATTCGATCTATTGTTGTAGTCTTCGCGTAAACTTGACCCCGCTTTGATTTTCTATCCCGCTGTCGACTTTCCCATTCAAGTCAGGCACGCTTTTTGTTAGGTCCATTTTTCGTTCAACCTCTGTTTGGTCGTGTTGCTGGCCGTTTTCATGCCTTTTTATGGTTCTATTGGCCTGCCTTTTGTAGAAGCGGAGGGGATAGGGACATAGGGTGCATTGTTCCCCGCCTCTTTCATCACTTCCATTCCGCAGCCACCTCTCTCCATTCCTGCTCTCCCCATTCCCATTTTGTCTCCATTAGTGTCGTCGCGAGTACGCAGGAGTCGAGATGAGCAGGAAGGAATCGACCGAGGATTTGTTCGCTCCTGCAAGGTGAAGAGATGGTTGGCAATGGCGATAAAGTGAGCTTTTTGTCCCCTCCCCCTCCCACCCTATCTTTTTTAGGGTTTCTTGATTTGAGGTATAACCCTAGCATTTCAAGTGGATTTGCTCCCTTTGCGCTATGCATGTCCTGTTTTTATTAGGCTTTTTTATTATTAGGCTTTTTTAGATTCTCTATCTCCTTGTTTGTTTTTCATTAGATCAGATCCATTGACCGTTTGGATTGGTTTGTGTCTTGGGAGGGGTTGCGGGGTGGGGGTTGGCATAGTGTTTATTGGAAAATCATGATGTCTCAGATAGATGCATGGTTAGACCCATTTGGAGACCCGTTGTTGAGGGATTTTATCATAAATCATTGGGAACCCCCTCCCCCCTCTCCCTTTTTATCGGTGGAGCCCTATAATCTTAAGTTGATTCTTTTTAGTTTTCTTAAGTTGATGCTAGTAGTGTTGGAAATATGCCCTAGAGGAAATAATAAAGTGGTTATTATTATATTTCCTTGTTCATTATAATCGTTTATTATCCATGCTATAATTGTATTGATTGGAAACTCAAATACATGTGTGGATGCATAGACAACAACATGTCCCTAGTGAGCCTCTACTGGACTAGCTCATTGATCAAAGATGGCTATGGTTTCCTAGCCATAGACATGAGTTGTCATTTGATAATGTGATCACATCATTAGGAGAATGATGTGATGGACAAGACCCAAACTATAAGCGTAGCATATGATCGTATCAAGTTTATTGCTATCGTTTTCTGCATGTCAAGTGTCTGTTCCTATAACCATGAGATCATGCAACTCACTTACACCGGAGGAGTACCTTGTGTGTATCAAACGTCGCAACGCAACTGGGTGATTATAAAGATGCTCTACAGGTATCTCCGAGGGTATCTGTTGAGTTGGCATGGATCAAGACTGGGATTTGTCACTCCGTATGATGAAGAGGTATCTCGGGGCCCACTCAGTAATACATCATCACAATGAGCTTGCAAGCAATGTGTCTAAGGAGTTAGCCACGAGATCTTGTATTACATAATGAGTAAAGAGACTTGCCGGTAACGAGATTGAACTAGGTATGGAGATACCCACGATCGAATCTCGGGCAAGTAACATACCGATGGACAAAGGGAACTGCATACGAGATTAGATTAGCTGAATCCTTGGCATCGAGGTTCAACCGATAATGATCTTCGTAGAATATGTAGGAACCAATATGGACATCCAGGTCCCGTTATTGGTTATTTACCGTAGAGGTGTCTCGATCATGTCTGCATAGTTCTCAAACCCGCAGGGTCTACAAACTTAACATTTGGTGATGATCTAAGTATAGTTGAGGTATTATCACTACAAAAAAAGACACATCCGTGACATTTTGGGCCGAACGAAAAAAATTTCTGTCATACATATGAAACTTCTATGACGATAATTGTGACAAAACCCGGTGTCATCATAGATGTGGTGGGCTCCTACTTCTATGACAAAAAATCATGACAGAAAATGAGCTTTTCGTCCTGGGCGGGCCGAAGACGCAGCTGCATGACATTCGTTGGGCCGTCCATGACGGAAAAAACCATGGTAGAAGCGAGGGGGAGGAAAATTTCGGGGAGTTCCCGGTTACGGTGGGAGGTCGGGGGCCGAGCGATGCGCGTTTCTCTCGTACACATACGCGCGTGTGTGCGAGGCGTTGGTTCTAACTGAACCCGAGCGAGGCGTTGGGCTCTAACTGAACCCGAGCGATTGCACTACAGGCTATGCGTTACTGAACCCGAGCGATCGATCGATGGCTGTTAACTGAACCCGATCGAGCGATTCCTTTGCTACTGCTGCTAACTGGAGCCGATCGATTGGATGAACAGTGAGTGTTGCACGGGGGGGGGGGGGGGGGGTGGATGAACAGTGAGTGGTGGCGTTGCCTCTAGATGAACAGGACCCCGTGGTGTGGTGGAGGGCCGGATGAACAGTAGATGGTGGAGGGGTGCCCGTGGAGAGGTGGTTGGACAGGACCCCGTGGTGTGGAGGGCTGGATGAACAGTAGACGGTGGAGGGGTGCCCGTGGAGGGGTGGTTGAACAGTAGCCGGTGGAGTAGCGCGCGGTGGAGGCTGGATGAACAGGAGCCCGTGAAGGCTGGAGGAGGTCGACGGTGGAGATGAACAGTATCCCGTGGAGTCCCGTTTTGCGGTACGCCACACCCCTCCCGATCAACAGGACCCCCGTTTCGACCGTAGCGCTCCAACACAAATCCGTTTCCTCCGTTTTGCGGTACGCCACACCCCTCCCGATCAATAGGACCCCTATTTCGACCGTAGGAGGTCCGTTTCCTTCATTTTGCGGTACACCAGACCCCTCCTGATGAACAGGATGCCGTTTCGAACATGGTCGGTCGAACACAAGGCCGTTTCCTCCGTTTTGCGGTACGCCAGGCCTCGTTTCCATCGCCTGTTTCGTCCAAGCCCTCCCGATGAACACGACCAAGCATTCCATTTCGACCCAGCCGGTTGGCTCCCACGCGTTCCGTTGCCTCCCGATGAACACGACGCATTCCATTGCCTCCCGATGAACACAACGCATTCCGTTGCCTCCCCATGAACACGACGCATTCCGTTGCCTCCCCATGAACACGACGCATTCCGTTGCCTCCCCATGAACACGACGACGACGCCGTTTCTCCGTTCCGACCCAGCCATGTACACGAGCCCTGACCGTACGTATGCGCGAGTAGGCGTTCGAGACCCTGCCCGTATGTACGTACGTGGCCGTATTTTCTTTCTTGCACCCTGGCCGCTGTACGTACGTGTACATGCTGCGTGCGCGCCTCTACTACGATACGTACGCGCCTCTACTACGACACGTGCGCGCCTCTACATTGACCAGTATATATGTACGTACACGTTCGCGACCAGAATGACAACGCTACGTACGCTTCGACCAGGTGGGTCCCAACTGTCAGGCACTTCCTTGCCTGCGAAGATGTAGCTGGTGGGTCCCAGCAGTCAGGGGGGCGAATCGTTTTGTTTTCATTTTTTTACCCGGACGCACTTCCTTCCTTGCGTGCGAAGGTGTAGCTGTTGGGTCCCAGCAGTCAGGGGGGAATCGTTTTTTTTTGCCCGGACGCACTTCCTTGCGTGCGAAGATGTAGCTGGTGGGTCCCAGCAGTCAGCGGGGCGAATCATTTTTTTCAGACACACTTCCTTGCGTGCGAAGATGTAGCTGGTGGGTCCCAGCAGTCAGGGGGGCGAATCTTTTTTTCGGACGCACTTCCTTGCGTGCGAAGATGTAGCTGGTGGGTCCCAGCAGTCAGGGGGAAACATTTTTTTCATGAAATACGGTGGCCCGTTCGGTGGGTTCCCGTTGTTAGGTGGAGGAATAATTATTTTGCGCGTAATAAGGAGGCACTTCCTTGCTGCGGCTGTGGACCCAGCTGTCAGCCTCTCCACGTACAGTCCACGTCTGATGGAAGCCATTCCTTGACCACGTTGACCACGCTGCGCCGAGAGCACCAAGGTGGTGGATGACGGCGAGGCCTAGGAAGGGGATGACGCGGAGCCGGGGAAGACGCGGTAGTGGATGCCCACGCGTAGAGGATTATGGGGGTTCACTCGTTCGGCTGCGGTGTGAGGCTGCCGTCGCCGCAGAATAACAGGGGGTGTGGGTGCGTAGAGGGATGGCTTGGCCAGCGGTGGGAGTAGTAGGGGGCGATGAGGCCTCCGCGGCATCACAGCCGGCCACGGGCGGCAGGAGCAGGCGGCATGACCGGCGCTGCTTTGGGCGGCTGGAGCAAGAAGACCAGAGGTTGAATAAGCACTACGGCCGTTGGATGGACATCGTACGATCACTGGAGCTAGAATCGTTCATATATTGACTAAAGTTGACAAAGGCCTCCGTCCCAGTCAACTTAGTAGGCCCACAAGTCAGCCTCCCACCCAGGTGGGTCCCAGCTAGCAGGGGGTATTCATTTTTTTGTGCGTAATAAGGAGGCACTTCCGTCCGAACTGACAACGGGGGGAACGTTTTTTTCGCGAAATATGGTGGCCCGTCCTGTGGGTCCCAGCAGTCAAGGGGAAACATTTTTTTTGCGAAATACTGGTGGCCCGTCCGGTGGGTCCCTGCTGTCAGGTGGAGGAATAATTATTTTCCGCATAATAAGGAGGCACTTCCTTGCGGTTGCCGTGGACCCAGCTGTCAGCCTCTCCACGTACAGTACTCTTCCGATGGAAGTCGGTCGTTGACCACATTGACCACGCCGCGCCGAGAGCACCACGGCGGTGGACGACGGCGAGGCCTAGGAAGGGGACGACGCGGAGCCGGGGAAGACACGACAATGAAAGCCCGCGCGGAGAGGAGTACGAGGATTCACCGGTTCGGCTGCGGTGTGAGGCTGCCGTCGCCGCAGAATAACTGGGGGTGTGGGTGAGTAGAGGGATGCCTTGGCCAGCGGTGGGAGTAGTAGGGGGCGCTGAGGCCTGCGCGGCAGCACAGCCGGCCACGGGAGGCGGGAGTAGGCAGTCCCGCCGTAGCTGCTTTGGCGGCTGGAGTAAGAAGGTCAAAGATTGAAGAAACACGACGGCCGTTGGATTGACATCCAACGGTTACGTCTACTAGAATCGTTTGTTGACGTATATAATAACTAAATCTTTTTTGCATACGCGTCAACTAAACAGGCCCACAGGTCAAACCACTCCCTCTTTTTTTTAATAATTTATATATAGCTCATGGCAACTTCTTATGCAATATATTGCAGTCGTTTTTTTGGTTGGCCAGGGCCAACTTCTCATATTTCTGTGGGTTCCAAACTATTTTTAATACCGAAATGTCGAGCCAGATTTAAAGTACTTTGAAGATATATTTAAATTAGGTTAATGCCCAGTGAAATAGAAATATGAAAATGTGAAAAAATTCAAAAATTATAAAGTAATTGCCAATTTGTCATCTGTTTTTATATTTACAACTCATTTCATATTATTTTCAAGATTTGCAGGTGTCTTGAAAGAGTTGCAGCCCATCAGGGCATAGAAAAATAAGTAGGCCTGGATTGGGTATTCTTCAGAAAAAATAAACTGGGCTCATTTTCACAAAGAAAAAATAGCTGGGTTGGTCACATGGTGAACATAAAATATAAGACTGGGCTAGACGGGCCACAGCCCAGTTCAAAGCCTGCTCCGTCTCAACAATACCAAACAAAAAAATACTGCTCGAGTAGCTACGTCCCAGGTGTCAGCCGATCTTGTGTTGTTCTCTTGTCTATTGACTATATACGCTCACAATGTCGTGGGTCCCAGATGTCAGGAAAACACTAGAAGGAAGCATTTTATTTTTCCATATGCTGACGTGGTGGGCCCCTACTATCATCCTCTCCACGTACTTCTGCCGATTCCTGTTATTTGTTGACCATGTTGACAACGCGAGAGGGCGGCGCCGTGGCGAGCGCACCAAAGCGCGCGGAGGACGTCGGTGTTAACAATTTAGGAGACGGTGGGGCGGCGATGGGTGCGCTGAGGCGCAGCCAGCCGTGGGAGGCGGAAGCAGGCGGCCCCGTCGGCGCTGGTTTGGTTTTGGCGGCTAGAGGAAGACAGGACTGAAGAAACACGACAGACTATAAAAGCAGCAGGAGTACTTAACAACCTTAACTGAAACCAGCAGGGGCACTTAACAACCAAAGCTGAAAGCAGTATGAGTACTTATACAGGTTCAATCGTACAAAGCACGCCTCGAACAGTGCTATTTTGCCTACAGTTAACCAAGGGTGAGACCACCAAGCCCTAGGACAAGGCTCAGGCGCCACCCCGCGCATCCACAACCTTCTGAAAGCAGCTTCATCTCGCAACGTGGTCAATAAACAGGATATTCACTTTAGAGCCATGGAAAAGCATGAACATAATCTTCTGTCCTATTCTCCAAGATGGACGAGCCTTCATTATTTGAGACCACCCATGAATAAGTATCTTTTCACCTCCAAGGGGAATTGAGTAGGTCGATATAAACATCATGTTGTGACCAAGCGCAAGTCTGACTCGACCATGGTCAGGCATCTGTATAGGAACAATAGAACTCGGCAGTTCCTATTTCAAGAAGATCACAGCTGTAAAACTGTGTATAAGCAATAGTTTATGAACAACATATATAACAGAAAACAGCTCGTACCATAAGTTTCTCGACACAGTTGGACCTGTTCAACGAGTGCAGCAGTGGCACACATATCCCACGTGGCCTTCCACCATTGAAACACCCCACAAGGACCTCAAGATGATCAATAAAGTGTAGGAACTTGTGGATGTCGATCCAGTCAACTTCAGTGCCATTAGTAACAGCCGAGTTATTACAGAGTAACAAACGAGCAGACTGCTTAACTCTGAAAAAACCTACACGTGCCACCAATTATAAGAAAATATTAGTTAGAAGTAGCATCTTCGCGAGAGATTCCTTGCTACTTCTAAAGTTAAATTGTGATTAGTTAGACGGAATAGGTGGATTAAGAAGTAATTGAGGCGACAAGCAAGAACCAGATACAAAACTAACATGGATGAACAATTGGAACGGCATCGGGGTGGAAGATCGCAGTGAAGATGAGACCAGGTTCTGCTATTTCCATCAACATTCGTGCGCCAACTTTCAGTCCGTAACACTTGAGAAAGTTTATCCAAGTTCGGCCATAAAAAAGCAGCGATCTTCTTGGTTCATGAACCCAACTCGGAACTTATATCCATGGCTTGTCTTCACTGTGACCATTAAACTACTGTATTCAGTTATGGCAAGGCCGAGCATCTTGAGTACATGTGTTCTAGCAGAGCAAATAATACACTGCAGGAAAAAAATATGAGAACACAGCATGTTCAAAAAAACCCCACCCTCCCGGATAGAAAATAGGATTCTAGGAACATACTGTGCGCATTTCAAAATGTTGTGTTAGGATGAGAAGGAACAAGTGTGGTGTCTCGCCGAGGGCGCAGAAACCTGTAGGGTACTCGCACTTTGGGCACTGCAAATGAAACACACTAGATTCAGTAGGAAGAAAAATGCATCAACGGCGGCGGCTGCCATCCTAGCATTACTTGCGACCAAGGGACTTGGATTTATCGGGGATGGATGAAGAATTCGTACCTGGTTCTCCATGAGAAAACCCTATGCAATCGCCGAGAGGGGGTTTTCTCTGAACAAGCAGACGAGGGAGAAGGGGATTTAGGCCCCGTGAAATATTGCCGCTTCGTCCGTCCAGCTTACTGCTAAAGCTGGAAAGGGGGGGTGTGATTTGATGGCTCATTGGGCATTACTGCAGCGCTACGACCGGGGTGTGTCTACCGTGAAGTTGTGCACTCTAATTTATGCATATGGCACGTGGACCCCGTTGCCGGTTGCCCCACATATCAGCGAAAGGAAGTAGAAAGATAGGAGTAACTAGTTACACATAAATATACTTTTTGACAGAGAGATACTCCCTCTGTAAAGAAATATACAAATCTTTTATATCACAGGCTCACCTTGCCGAGAAATATACTCCCTCTGCAACGCACGGGCATTATGGGGGTTCAGTTTTTTTATGGGGGTTTAGCTGAAAATATAATACTCAGATAGGCTCATAGTTCTGGACTTTGGGCTGCAGGCCGACCCTGCATGTTTGGGGGCCCATGTGTTCTACCTCAACGCTTTTCATATTGCAAGCGATCGGTACGGCGCTGGTTTTAGATGCTGTCGCAAGGTGAATACACAAAATTGAATAAAGCATGGCAGCTGTTGGAATGAAATCGAACGACAGTTCCTAACCAACAATCAGAGTTGCAATTCTATCAACGATATACCATGTGATAAATAATACTGTCGTACTCCTTATACACACAGGACACTTGTTTCACCATGCCAGATTATTACATCAAAATCTCTCGGAGGATAGATTAGTTCGGCAGTTGCGTGTTGCTACTGAAGAATTTCAAAGTTGATTTGGACCAGCTCTCCTTGCCGAGAAAGTTCGATTTTGACATCATCCCCTACCACAAGATATGATTTAGATTTGAACCTTGACCATCCTTTAGCATCAATCATCATGCGACCATCCTTTGTACTTACGGTATATTGAGCAGGTTCATTCACACCAAGGCTGTGCATGGTAAGAGAAACTTGGCCGCGGTCGCCCAGATTGTTGAACGACTCCCTCGTTGCTCTAGGAATTCTCTGTTTGCAAACAAGAAGACATACCCAAACAGTTAGATCAACACAGTGAATCATGTGAAACAACATGGAAAGAAAAAAGAACGAAGCACTTGGATGGCCAATGCTTACCAAGAAGGTGGACATGTCGGTTTTTGTAAGGACTTTGGTATATGAAGTGCGAACTGCACCCCAGTCTATTGCTGGTGCAACTGCACGGGCCGGAGCAGATGCAAGTGCAAGTGTTGGTGCAGGTGCCGAAGCCGCTGCTGCCGGAGATGGTGCTCCTTGTAGAGCTGGTGCCGGTGTCGGAGCAGGTGCCGGTGTCGATGCCTGATCCTCCGGTAGATTAGACTGATCCGCTGACGCGGTCGGTGCCCAATCCTCAGCTAGATCAGACTGAGCTGCTGCCGCTGTCAGTGCTAGAGAAACTGCCGGTGCTCGATCTGTGCGAGACAACGGCGATCATGTATGGTCTGCTATGATCAGCTTTCTAACTTGACTAGGATCCGTGACCGTGATCCAGTTTTTTTCTTCATTTCTTTTAAACGCGAGAAGGACTAATTGTGGCATTTTTGTTAAACCAAACTGCAGTTCATCATAGGGATTCAGCTTGTACTCAGACAACAGACTGATCCAATTTTTTCCAGTAATATAAGTGATGGACAGTGCCTTCGTTACTGCCACGACATAAGAAGTGAAACCTGCAAAAATAGCCATCGTAGAGCAAACCAAACCGTTTATTCTGTGATGAATGTCACATGGAAAAACCTGCATCGTAAAATTGCAGGAAAAGAAATAAAACATGAAATTAAATCAATAAGATTTAGACAGTAAATCAATAATATTTACTTGATGTGACACGACTGAATCCTTACCAGGAAATCACTATGTTGAAGTACTAAACAAAAGATTGATCGTCCAACTACGCATGGCATGCAGGGGCCCCGCCTACTCCCACAAGCATGACGGTCCAAAGGTCGTGACAAATCATATGGACCGAACATCCATGGGACTGGAAATCCTGGTGGGTGCGATAAACCCTGCAATGCATACAGATATTGGAGTGTAACCATAATTGATAAACCGTCCTCACAAAAAAATATGATCTGGATACTTCAAAATATACAGACTGAATTGAGTGGACAAACATTAACATAGACCGTTCTCAGGACTGACCACACACCAAAAGCGGCAGTACTAATAAACAATACAGGGTTCACAAACACAAATCAAGTACTGAACAATAGTACTTACTACAAACAAGCAAAGTTGCACTAACTAAACTCTGCAGACTATTTCTTGCCACCGACCTACGGGATGAACCCCGCATAACTGACTAGGCCATGGACTTCGTGTGAGATGTCTACATGCACCATCACCATCTTGTCAACCTTGGAGAAGCTAACAGAGTGGTCTTCCACTCATAAACATGATGATGAAGACAGGCCGCATCGGATTTGTTGGGAAGCTTTACAAGAACCACACCCTTCGTAATCGAAGGCACAACCAGGAAATTGTTGTGGTCAAGTATAGCCTCGAGAACACGCCTGACAACAATGCTACAGGAAAACACTAGTTCTGGACACGTGGCGACAAGGACACAGGAGTTGGATAGTTCAGCAGTAGAACTTATCATCAGGTCTTCCAGCTCAAATGGCATGACTTTGAGAACTTCGTCTCCACCGCGGACCTGGTTCTAATTCAAACAGAAACCATATTTTATTACTACCTCCGTTCAGAAATATAAGATGATTTTCGATATTATACTCCATATATGACTACATATACGCACAGAAATGAGTGAACAAAGACACTAGAACATGTCTTCAAAGGCATGAGAGCAGAGGGATTACATGCAATATCCATAACACAAGTTACTGAGGCAAATATACCCTCTTAAAAGGTAGCATTGATGTTCATAAAGTACTCCCTCCGTCCCAAAATTCTTGTCTTAGATTTGTCTAGATACATATGTATCAAGTCACATTTTAGTATTAGATACATCCGTATCTAGACAATCTAAGACAAGAAATTTGGGACAGAGGGAGTGGTTGAAAGTAATCTATAAGAAATTAGTGTCAACCTCTCGCATGTTTTGGTCAAAATAGGAATTTAGAACCGTCATTTGGCACACTAAAATCACATGCAAGATGTCACAGCCCTAGAATTGGTTGTAACTAGTTGCACAAGCATTCATGCATCATGTATATATTTATGAAAGTTGAATTGGGGAAAGTGGAAAGCCTTAGAAATCTTTTCTAAAAATGATCAACATTAAAAATTGCTTCAAATAAACCCAAGAAAATGTTCCTGTTCATTTCTGGAAATATTGGCAAGAGGTAAAATCCAAACCAATGTTTTTGGAATCACAGAAATATTTATTTGGGTCTTTGAATTAAGTCAATACTTATTTGAATTGGAGCTACTAATTCCTATAAAATATCTGGTAGCTCCAAATATTCTGAAACTTGATGAGGGCCTCTGGTTTAAATCAGATAGTGCCCATAAAAGTTTGCAGAATTTTATAAAGCGTTTTAGTATTTAAACTAAGTCAAAACATACTGCAAAAAAAATAGAAAACGGAAAATAGGAAAGAGAGAGAGAAGAACTCACCTGGCCTCACCCACTTGGGCCTCCTTACCCGGCGGCCCAGCCAACCGGCCCAGCCCACTAGGGGCATACCTGTCTTCAACCTCTGCCTACTGGCAGAGGCGAGGCCGAGCACGGCGCCGCGCGGGCTGGCACGCAGCTGCCTGCCTGGCCCTCCCTGGCCAGCGCGACGCCGCGGATGACCACCCCGTTGCCGTACGAATCCGCCCGACCTCTCACTTGCCCTCACCCCGCTCTCTGCCTCGCTTCCCCCTCGGACCCGAGAACGCCGGAGCACAGCCGTCGCCACCGCTCGCTGCTGCCGCAGCCACCGACCACCCCTCGCCCTGCCGATGAGTCAAGAAGCTCCGCCACGACGCCCTCTTCCTCCCCGTCGAGCTACGCCTCACCGGGAGCTCTGCATCGCCGTTCCGCCATCGTCTTCCTCCTCGGATCGCCGGAGATTGTCTTCGCTGTTCCGCCTGCACTGGACTTTCCCTGAGCCGCTGAGACCTCCTCCGGCCTCGCTGTGAGCTTCTCCACCTTCTCCCCTTGCTCCCGTGCTCAGCTTCTCACCACAGCCATCGTTTCGACGATGACCGAATCGCGCCGCCGCCTGAGCTCCTCACCGCCATGGCCATGGTCACCGTAGCCTCCAACCGAGCTCACCCACGTGCTCGCCATGCCATGCAGGTGCCGTGGGAGCCAAGCACGCAACCCCACGGCCACCATAGCCTCGCCCCCGAGCTCGGCTGAACTCCGGCCGCCGCTGCCGTTGCCACCGCCGACGTCTTAGACCACCCCGGCCCAAGCTAACCCTGCCAGTCGATGCGCGCGAGCTCCAGCTCCTTGTAGATGGGCTCAGCCGTCGATTTGGTCGCCGGAGGCCAAATCCTGGGCCCCTCCACCCTCTCTGGCCTCGCCGGTGATGAGCCGCGGGTCAACTCCAGTGAGTTTGACCCCGGTTGACTAGGTTTGACTTCCCCCTGACTCACTGACGTGTGGGCCCCAGGCCACTAACTAAACTAGGTTAGTATTAGTTTAACGCTAACTAAACTTAGTTAGTTTAATGGACACTGACAGACGGGACCCACAGGTCAGGTTTGACATGGACCAGCCCCTGTTGACCCGCTGACATCAGCATGACCTGATGCTGATGCAGTAATACATTTTCTGGATTTATTAATAATCAGGAAATTCCAGAAAATGTTCAAAACTTCTAAAAATCATAGAAATTCAATCGTAACTCCAAATGAAATAAATTATATATGAAAAATTATCAGAAAAATTCAAGGAATCTGTTTATGGCATTTTCATGCATGTTAGAACAACTTATGGCTGCTGCTTAGGCCAATTCATATAAATAGAATTTAAACTCTCACATATGGAGTTTGAATTTGAACCTAGGGTTCAAACCAAATCCATTTAACATGTTGCTAGTTGCATTAGCTGGAACCACAGCATATTGACATGTCATGATCATGCATCATATTGTGCATTGCATTGATTGTGTTTCTTTCTCTGCTGCCGGTATTTGTTCCCTCTCGATAGACGTGGTTTCGACGATGAGATCGATGACACCGATGAAGAACTATATTATCTTCTGGAGTGCCAGGCAAGCAAAACCCCCTTGTTCATTCCGATACAATCCCACTCTCTCGCTCCTGCTCTCTTTTACTGCATTAGGACAACAACGATTCAACTGTTACATGCTGCGGTAGTTGAACCCCTTTACTCTGCATGACCTGTCATTGCCACAGTAAATAGATGAAACCCACTAGCATGAGTAGGAGTTGTTTGAGCCCTGATGTGCCTACTCATTCATGTTTGTTTGTCATGCCTGCTACTGCTTAGAGTTGAGTCAGGTCTGATTCATCGGGGATGAATCGGAGGTGTGTAAACATGTCCTACTGTTGAGAGCTAAGTGTGTGAATATGATTTGGTAAAGGTAGCGGTGAGAGGCCATGTAGGAGTACATGGTGGGTTGTCTCATTGAAGCCGTCCTCAGGAAATGAGTTCTGTGTTTATGATCCATGAAACAGTTACTACCATGCATTGGGCCCGAAACCAATGGACCCTCTCGGCTTCTTGATCACCCTTGTCCTCTGTCCAGGAGTTGCAACTAGTTTCTAGTGTTTATAGGATATGTGTTGGCGGCCGTGCGTAGCGCTGACCCTAGGGGTGGGCTATGATGCGGTAGATACACCGTGGCACGGTGTACCGGGCGCCTGTTTGGTGTCTCGGGAACCCTGTTCACATCGTTCGGGGCCGTATGTGGAAACCTCGGCCGGACTCCCTGCGGATGGAACCTGGATAGGCGATAAACCTGGACTAGAGACTTGAGTGTTTAGGTAGGCCGTGGCCGACACCCTCGTTGGGCTTCCGCTTGAAGGTTGCCGAGTACATGTCGTGTAAACGGCGGTAAGTGGCGAGAGCGTGTGTGAAGAAGTACACCCCTGCAGGGTTATAAATGATCTATTCGAATAGCCGTGTCCGCGGTAAAGGACTTCTGGGTTGCCTATAACAGTTCATAGACAAGTGAAAGTGGATACTCTAAAACTCGCAAGATAAGTGTGAGTGCTATGGATGGCCTCCTCGTAGGGAGACGGGAGCGTATCCATAGTGGTGTATTGAATGGTGAATATGTGGACTCGTGTGCGCCACCTCAAAAGAGTTGCTTGCAATCGTAGTTCAGGTTAGCCACTGAGTCAAAGCTGGCTTGCTGTAGTCAAACTCCACCACCCTCCCTTGTTTATACCGATGCATATGTAGCTAGTTCTGATGTAAGTCTTGCTGAGTACCTTTGTACTCACGTTTGCTTAATTTATGTTTTGCAGAGAGACTTCAGTCTCGCTAGTAGTTCCGCGTGGACTTCGACGTTTAGCTTGATACCTTAGCTACGATCTTGTGCCCTCGGTAGGATCTGGTAGATAGTCAGGCTTTTTAGCCTCTTCCATTTGTAGATGTCTGTTCTCAGACATGTTAAGCTTCCGCATGTGCTTTGACTTGTATGCTATGATTGTTGGGTCATGAGACCCATGTTTGTAATATCTCGCTCCTCGGAGCCTAATGAATAAATACTTGAGTTGTAGAGTTATGTTGTGATGCCATGTTGTATTTACACATATCGAGCATATTGTGTGTATGATTGAAATGCTTGGTATGTGTGGGATCCGACAATCTAGTTGTTTATCCTTGGCAGCCTCTCTTATGGGGAAATGTAGTCTAGTGCTTCCATGAGCCATAGTAGTCTGCTATAGCCCGGTTCACCAGAGTCCTGCTAGCCCAGCACTACTGCTTAGGATACTTGACTGGCCGGCATGTGTTTCACTTCGTTCCTGTGTCTGTCCCTTCGGGGAAATGTCACGCGGTGACCTCCAGAGTCCTGCCTAGCCTGCTACAGCCCGGGTTACCAGAGTCCTGTTAGCCCAGTGCTGCAGCCCAGATTCACATGCTGCTGACCGACATGTTTGAAGTTGATTCATGTATGCCTGTCCCCATGGGTTAGTGCCGCATTGGGTGCACGACTAGCCATGTTGGCCCGGGTTCTCTGTCATATGGATGCTAGCGACACTATCATATACGTGAGCCAAAAGGGCGCAAATGGTCCCGGGCCATGGTAAGGTGACACCCGTGGGAATACCGTGCGTGAGGCCACAAAGTGATATGAGGTGTTACGAGCTAGATCGATGTGACTTGGAATCGGGGTCCTGACAGCATTGGTATCAGAGCCTGACTGCCTGTAGGATTACCAAGCCAAACTGATTGAAGTCGAGTCTAGAAATGCTTTAGTTATGTAAGGGAATTGATCATGGAAGGGAACGTAAGGCTCTTTTTACTCCTTTACCCTATGCCCTTCTGATCTAAGTCAACCTCTTCTTTTCTACGGGGATAAGAATTAGGCCTTCTCATCTATCTATCAGGATGACGTGCTACTAATCCATAGACTTATAGAATTGATAGTTTCAAGCTTCAGTTCCGTTCCTACTACTTCCGTATGTTGACAGTTGATCTCAGAACCTTGATATTGTGTTGTTGAGTGGTTATGCCACCATTTTGCAGGATGTCTCAAATCATTTTGAGCATTTACAGCCGTTATGCTGTCCGAGTCATCCCAGGTTTCTAACTAGTCTGATGCATTTGCAAATTCCTTCTTCCGTTACCGACGTTCCTTTGGGCCAGTTTATCCACACTAATCGGTGAGTTGAGGTACTCTGTTGCCTCGACATATATGTTGGAGCTATTATTATGACCCTAGGTGTTGTAGGGAGTCACCTAGTAATCTAGCCATGTTTTGTGTTCCCGGTGTGATAATTCTGGCCACCATTCTCGAAAGCATCCCGTGATGCCATGTAGTGGTAGGTATTCTATTCATGGGTTCTTGAACCCGAGATTCCCCTACTTATCTCATGTTGATAGTGTTGCTAGTTCCTTTAGGATATTAGTAACCTTTGTGATAGTCCTCGAGATCCGTGGTATTTCCTCCTTCCAAATACTATGAACCACTTATGGCAGAAGTTTGTTGGATCAAAAGATCACAACCAGAGTGCTCTTGATGAGTTCTCCATTCTGCATTGTGAATCTTCCAGTCCTACCTTTCTGCATGGGTTATCCAGAAGAAATAACATGCTAATCTATGCGTCCATAACTCAAAAAAATTATATGTTCCTTTGAGTTGTTCCTCTTTAGTTGTATTCTGAACCTCGTCCATCAATTGTTGGTCAATAGTAGTTGTGCATTGGTGTTATCGATGCCTATTATTCATGTGATCCGTCAAGCCATTCCACTCTGGAATGACTAGGATAAACAAACTCCAGTACCTCATCCATATCCAGGATTGGGTCAAAGCAGTTTTATCCCGCAGATCAAAGTGACAATCCAGCTTTTGATTCTGTTCAACCCTTAAGTATTGCCCTCTTTATGTCAGGAATATCATAGGAATTGCACAACCTCCTATGAACTCTTGATACAGTGATACTTCTCGCCATCATTATTCATTCCTCGGTTCCGTGTTGTTGTAACCGGAACGCCGACAAGTGAATTGTGATGTGTGAAATCAATGCTCCGAGCAACTCGTTGCTTTGTTGTAAATGGACAATATTTTTATTCCTAGCATGTTGGTTTTTGAGCTACCATTCTAAGATTGATCGTGCTACCTAGTCCATATCTCCGGGTGCACTCATCGACCAATGAGTTAGGATTGTGACAATCCCTCGCTCCTTGATCATATCGTCTTGCTTGAAAAGCAAGATTTTTCTCGAGCTTAATAACATATCGGTGGTTCGTGATTTTCCGAATATCTTCTCGGAAGTATTACCAGGTTGTTCCCTGATCGCTATGTTGAGTTCGTGATCATGTTGGCTTTTCTATAAACCACCCCTTCTCCAAGAATCTGTGTTGGTTACCCCTGAGCTAGATGGTTAAGCTGAACAACAACTTGGAGAGTTGGAAGATAAAAGGCTTTGCTGAATTTGGTTCTTCCTGAAGGGATATCTTTGTGTTGTGTGTGTGTTGAAGAAAGATGATATCTTCACCAATTGGTCCTCGTGATCAGTTGTTGGATCTATTGTCTTGTCAAAACTTTGACTTGAGTATGGGCTATCGTCAAGTCAAATCAGAACCAACGATGTTCGTAGTGTTGTCTTACTCGTGGTTGATCCCTCGAGAATACACCATTACATCTTTTGGTCTGACCAATTCTATCACCGTGTTCACATGATGGTGGAAGTCCAGTGATATGGAAATTCCGATGAGTTGTTGTTGAGCCCATCAGCAGCATTTTGTCTCCCCCATGATTCATGCTGAACATCAACCTAGTGTTGAAAACCTTGTAAGCAATGCCTTCGTGTTCCGTTCATGAAGCTTATGCTTGGATAAAAGAAGTGACTTTCTCTAAGTTCACGTGCACTAGGTGTAAGTTGCCGCCATGAATTTGAGAAAGGTTTGTTTTGTTTCCCTTGGAATCATCCCAAATCAGTCATGCATATGTGCGAAGTATTCTATGGTTTGGTAGATTAATTACCTCCACTCCATATGTGTTCCTAGCACACCAAGCCACTGATTGGTTTGTTCAAGGAGAAGAAGTTTCTTCTTAGGAGCTAGACTTACGCAAGGACTTCGATATCCTCGTTGATGGTTCCCTCCTGAACTCGGTAGTGTTTCATTGTAAGACTACCAGGTGACCGTGCTTGTCTAGGACAACGTGTTCACATGCTTGTAGCAGAACCGCCTCATGTTTTGGAGCTTGCTATCGCAGTTCATTCCCCGAGAATCTCGCAACGCCATCTCATCAAATTGTGTTGCAAACCTTCATTTTCCTTTCTAGACTCAATGAGTCTGGAATATCCTGACACCAACCAGATCTGAATCTCAGGCAGATATGATGGTTGGAGCATTTTCCAAGAACTATAATATTGGTCTCTCGATAACCGGTAAAGTGGATGTCATGGCCAACACATCCAGCCGGAAGACCTATTATTGTAGTATCTCGATTGAAGAAAGTTGGCCACCTTCCCATGAGGATTTCGTAGGATTTACCTCCATAGTTAATCCTTACGGATTCTTGAGCTTCCGAAGTCCAACCTTTACTTGATGTTCTAGATATCAAACCATATCTATAAATGGATTACGCTAGCACATCAAGGAGAACATTAGAAGCAGATTGCTAAATGTCTCTCGGTCGATCGTCCAGATTCTATTCTCTTAGCCTCGCCAAGGGAAGATCTGAGAAGGTGTTATCTTCCTTTGTATCCGCATCATCCATCACTAGTCATCATGGTGGTATGTTGTGTTGCCAGGATCCTTGACACGGATATTGGTAAAACCTTGATGAATATGGAGATGCTCAAGTTCTTGAGAGCACGCGCAAGCACCAGGTTTTACCGTTGGTGTTAACTGGGATTTGCTTCCAGTTTCCTCGGTTATGTTATAACCTTTTCAAACAGTGGACTCACTCTCGACTGTTGACTTCTTCCCCAGTTACCAGAATCATTCCCAACATTTGCATTTTGTTCCCAGCTTGCATCTCAGTAGTTGTTGTTCAGGATCATCTTCAAAAGTGGACTTACCATGGGTCCCATCCATTTCCGATGATAAGCAAAAATCATCCATTGCGTTGTCTTCAACAAGATAGTCCACATCATCCATTCTAGTCGATATATGCCATTCTTTCGAACCTCCTCGAACGATCGCTTGTGATTGCCTTAGGCTGGCATAAAGAGTTTCAATGATCATTATATCAAAAGTAATTCTTTTTACCACTTAAGGGAATAGCTCTATGGGTCACCCTCCCTGAGGTGCCCCGTTAGGTAATCATAGTAACTTATCTCCTCGCTGCTGACTCTCACTCACCATCTCACCTAAGCGTGGGATTGTTGCCTACCAATTTAGACCTTCGTCATATGTCCCTCTACATCCCTCTTGACATGTGTTTTGTGTCTCAGTTCGCAAGATGTTTCTATGTCTCATTCCGTGAGTTAAGACTGAGCTGCTCGATGTTGAGAAGATCGATCCTTCTAGAGTTTCTTTTCCCTCTCGTTGTCATGTTGGTAGGAGTTCCTGGAGCAAGACTTCGAGAAGATAAAGGTGATCAAATCAACATTCTTTGGAGTGCAACCAGGATCACGAAGATTGTGTTGGTCTTGTGTCCCTTTTGTCTTCTCACCTCACGTCCTGAATCTCGGGACGAGATTCCTGTTTAGTGGGGGTGAGTTGTCACAGCCCTAGAATTGGTTGTAACTAGTTGCACAAGCATTCATGCATCATGTATATATTTATGAAAGTTGAATTGGGGAAAGTGCAAAGCCTCAGAAATCTTTTCTAAAAATGATCAACATTAAAAATTGCTTCAAATAAACCCAAGAAAATGTTCCTGTTCATTTCTGGAAATATTGGCAAGAGGTAAAATTCAAACCAATATTTTTGGAATCATAAAAATATTTATTTGGGTCTTTGAATTAAGTCAATACTTATTTGAATCGGAGCTACTAATTCCTATAAAATATCTGGTAGCTCCAAATATTTTGAAACTTGGTGAGGGCCTCTGGTTTAAATCAGATAGTGCCCATAAAAGTTTGCAGAATTTTATAAAGCGTTTTAGTATTTAAACTAAGTCAAAACATACTGCAAAAAAATAGAAAACAGAAAATAGGAAAGAGAGAGAGAAGAACTCCCCTGGCCTCACCCACTTGGGCCTCCTTACCCGGCGGCCCAGCCAACCGGCCCAGCCCACCAGGGGCATACCTGTCTTCAACCTCTGCCTACTAGCAGAGTCGAGGCCGAGCACGGCGCCGCGCGGGCTGGCACGCAGCTGCCTGCCTGGCCCTCCTTGGCCAGCGCGACGCCGCGGATGACCACCCCGTTGCCGTACGGATCTGCCCGACCTCTCACTTGCCCCCACCCCGCTCTCTGCCTCGCTTCCCCCTCGGACCCGAGAACGTCGGAGCACAGCCGTCACCACCGCTTGCTGCTGCCGCAGCCACCGACCACCCCTCGCCCTGCCGATGAGTCAAGAAGCTCCGCCACGACGCCCTCTTCCTCCCCGTCGAGCTACGCCTCACTGGGAGCTCTGCATCGCCGTTCCGCCATCGTCTTCCTCCTCGGATCACCAGAGATTGTCTTCGCTGTTCTGCCTGCACCGGACTTTCCCTGAGCCGCTGAGACCTCCTCCGGCCTCGCTGTGAGCTTCTCCACCTCCTCCCCTTGCTCCCGTTCTCAGCTTCTCACCGCAGCCATCATTTCGACGATGACCGAATCGCGCCGCCGCCTGAGCTCCTCACCGCCGTGGCCATGGTCACCGTAGACTCCAACCGAGCTCACCCACGTGCTCGCCATGCCATGTAGGTGCCGTGGGAGCCAAGCATGCAACCCCACGGCCACCATAGCCTCGCCCCTGAGCTCGGCTGAACTCCGTCTGCCGCTGCCGTTGCCACCACCGACGTCTTAGACCACCCGGCCCAAGCTAACCCTGCCAGTCGATGCGCGCGAGCTCCAGCTCCTCGTAGATGGGCTCAGCCGTCGATTTGGTCGCCGAAGGCCAAATCCCGGGCCCCTCCACCCTCTCTGGCCTCACCGGCGACAAGCCGCGGGTCAACTCCGGTGAGTTTGACCCCGGTTGACTAGGTTTGACTTCCCCCTGACTCACTGACGTGTGGGCCCCAGGCCACTAACTAAACTAAGTTAGTATTAGTTTAACGCTAACTAAACTTAGTTAGTTTAATGGACACTGACAGATGGGACCCACAGGTCAGGTTTGACCTGGACCAGCCCTTGTTGACCTGCTGACGTCAACATGACCTGATGCTGACGCAGTAATACATTTTCTGGATTTATTAATAATCAGGAAATTCCAGAAAATGTTCAAAACTTCTAAAAATCATAGAAATTCAACCGTAACTCCAAATGAAATAAATTATATATGAAAAATTATCAGAAAAATTCAAGGAATCTGTTTATGGCATTTTCATGCATGTTAGAACAACTTATGGCTGCTGTTTAGGCTAATTCATATAAATGGAATTTAAACTCTCACATATGGAGTTTGAATTTGAACCTAGGGTTCAAACCAAATCCATTTAACATGTTGCTAGTTGCATTAGCTCGAACCACAGCATATTGACATGTCATGATCATGCATCATATTGTGCATTGCATTGATTGTGTTTCTTTCTCTGCTGCCGGTATTTGTTCCCTCTCGATAGACGTGGTTTCGACGATGAGATCGATGACACCGATGAAGAACTATATTATCTTCAGGAGTGCCAGGCAAGCAAAACCCCCTTGTTCATTCCGATACAATCCCACTCTCTCGCTCCTGCTCTCTTTTACTGCATTAGGACAACAACGATTCAACTGTTACATGCTGCGGTAGTTGAACCCCTTTCCTCTGCATGACCTGTCATTGCCACAGTAAATAGATGAAACCCACTAGCATGAGTAGGAGT